>NC_084590.1:50727048-50732048 GCF_033807715.1 Cololabis saira
CAAGAGCTGCAGCGATAAACGATGATGTCATCGGGAGGTGAAGCAGCAACGGACACAAACGACCACACGACCGGACGGACGGACATCACACAGCTGGCAGTGTTGTCATCGTAGTTACCGCAGATTCAGTCCAGGTTCCTGAACGCACCGCGGTCGGGCGGGCTCCGTCTCCTGGACGTCACTCTCTTCCTTCAGCAATGAGTTCGCCTTAAAGCCTGGATTTACGGCGTCACTTATGGGTCCTAAAACACCTCACAGTTATTTTAAGTCCTCGAATTTCACTTTCCTGAACGCCCCACCGTCGTGAAAACTCTTCAATGCCCCTCTAGTTTTAAGTTTTAAACTCACATCTCTTACATGTTTTACTTCTTGGACGGCCTTTCTGAGTTTAAATTTTAAAAATGAGCAGTTTTGTTAAAAAGACCCAGCTTACTTTTTAAGCGTTTGACTCATCTTAGCGTCTTTATTCCCATGGATTTGTCTGGTTCCTCAAACACACCGTGTTCCTGAACGCCTCGCGATTGTTTTAGCTCTTAAAACGTCCCCAGATAAGTTCTGCGTTCTTTAGCTGCCTCGTTTCCGCTCGCTGCCGTTCCTGAACGATCTCGCGCTCATTTTAGCTTCTGCTCCGGTGTTAGCGGCTGTCGCGGCTAATCTGCGGTTTTAGCGGCTGTTGCGGCTAATCTGCGGTTTTAGCGGCTGTTGCGGCTAATCTGCGGTTTTAGCGGCTGTTGCGGCTAATCTGCGGTTTTAGTGGCTGTTGCGGCTAATCTGCGGTTTTAGCGGCTGTTGCGGCTAATCTGCGGTTTTACGTTGCTAAAACTTAAAAGTCAACAAACATGGACATTTTTCTTCATTTTTTTTCTTTTCTAAAAACAGGGATACGCTAACATTTTGGGAAGCTCAGTTTCATAAGAGGGTTATCTATCTTATGTTTTTTACTTGCTCCGCTAGCGGAGTCGTTGCTAAGCTAGGCTGACTGCGGTCCGACAACGTAAAACATCCTCTTGTGAAACTGTGACTTTAACGCAAAATAATCCACTTTCCAAACTGCTGGCGTATCGCTTTAACTTCCCTGACTCAGGACTTCCTGAAAGCCGAGTGGTTTTATATTTTTGTTTTTGCTTTTCACGGTTCAGTTTTCATGTTTCACTCTTTTCTGTGTCTGCTGGTGGCGGGTGTAGCAGTCGTAGCAGTCGTAGCGGTCGTAGCGGTCGTAGCAGTCGTAGCAGTCGTAGCAGTCGTAGCGGTTAGCCTCCGGTCTGGTTTTCTTATCCAGCTTTTTGGTTGGAAAACAACATTTTTGTTTGAGTTTTTAAGGCAAAATTCTGGATGGGGTTTGAGAATAAGGCCGAACTTTAGCCTCGCTCTCAGGAAGGGGTTCGAGGTGGATTCTGCGTCTCCGTTACCATGACAACACGTAGAGTTAGTGGTTACAGGGGCTTCACATGTAAAGACAGATAAAGCCGACCTCCAGATAGTGGTTCAGAGTTTAAACACGTCTATCCGGTGGATATTATTATTAATATTATAATACATATAATATTATTATATCCTTCATCCATCATTCATTATTCTCTAAGTGTTTAACTTCCGTCAGTTACAGTTCAACTGGTTATTTTAACACTAGTTAGCGTTAAAACTAGCTAAAGCGCTAACAATGTTACCTTCACTGACACATTGAGCCGCCGGCCAACCAGACGACAGATTCATGTCACATGATCAGCTGGGAATGAGGTCATCACAGTGATTTCACCAGAGTTATAGCTCTTCCATGTGACACACACACACACACACACACACACACACACACACACACACACACACACTGAAGCCCGTCAACATTAATAATAATAACGGTGATAAAGCAGAATCCAGCGTCCGCCGCCCCGCGTGGCCTCGTCATCTTCATCAATATCGTCGTCATCTTCATCATCGTCAGTCCGTCTCTGAAGTCCGTTTAGCTTCCGGACCTGAAGAAGTCCGACCGTCGCTTATTAACAGAATAACTGAAGATTACACGGATGCACCTGAACGCACCGGAGCGCCGGCCGGCCCCCCACCGCGGCCAGGAGCGCCGGCCGGCCCTGCCCCCCGCCGCGGCGCGGCCCGGCTACCAGACCTCGCAGCGCTTCCCGGTGTTCATGGGCGTTCCCTCCGGACAGGCGAAGTGGCGGCTGAAGTCCTCGGAGTTGGCCAGGGTGCCGATGACCCGGTACCTGGGGGGGCTGTGCGGGTCGGTCACCAGGCCCTCGTGGGCGCTCTCCGGCGTCCGGACGGAGCACCACACCTGGAAGACAGAGACACGGGGGTCACCAGTCCGGCCTCGGCCCCAAACGGTCACAATGGGTGCCCGGGCCTTCTGCTCCGTTGCCCCTAAACTGTGGAACCACCTGAGAGAACCACAGTCAATTGACTCAATTAAGAGACGACTTAAAACCCACCTTTTCAGCAAATCATACGCCAACTATGATCAATGATCTGACATTTTTTTTTTTCAATTTTTTTATCTTATGACTCTTTTTACCTTTTTCTTGTAGCACTTTGAGATTCACCGAATGGAAAGTGCATTATAAACTAGACAATTTCCTTGCAGAAATTTCGAGAGTGCCACGGCGGGCTGCTGCCCATTTATGTACATTGTTGCAATTTGCAAGTGATAAAGGTGAAGGACTCAAAACTAAGTCCAATGACACCACCCATGACCAGAGCCGCCGCAAGGGGTGTGCGAACCGTGCGACCGCACGGGGCCTCGCGCCCCAAGGGGCCTCGCGCTATGGGCCGTTTTTGAAAAAAAAAAAAAAAAAAAATATATATTTTTTTTTTTTTTCGTTTTTTGTTTTCGTTTTTTCCCTTATAAATATCAACAGTCACATTCCATTACAGACCTAAATGTGTACTAGTCTGTGCATATCAATAAAATATATGTGCAATGATGACGCGTGTCTGTTGTTCAATACAACTGATCAGACCAAGCGCAGACACAAGCTGCTCTGATCCAGACGGGTGGAGTTGGAACAAACTGTCACACAATGTCGAGAGAACGAGACAGATTCAGGAAATTTCCATCAGGGGATGAAAAAAGAAAAAAACTAAAGAAAATGGAAGAGTTTAATGCCTCTCTGAAAGGCTCGTTTGATAAATTTGTCACAAAAATCACCAATCCGACCGGGTCTCAAGCAGCCGTGGGGCCCCGCGTCGAGGCAAGTCAAATGATGATGAGGCAGGGGAAGGTATCCAGTATTTTGCTAATTGGAGAGTTAAAATTGCGCATTTAGACACCCGATCCGACCCAAAAAACCCAAAAATTTTGCAAGGGCCCCCCCCGAGCCATTTCGCACAGGGCCTCGCAAATCTCCCAGACGGCTCTGCCCATGACTCTCTATGTCAAACCATTCAAAAGATATTTGAATATCACATTTCGGCCAATCAGAAGAAGGGGCGGGGCTAATTTGTATATATAATATACAAATTTATATATTCATATATATAATAATAATAATAATAATAATAATAATAATAATAATAAAAAAAAATTATATATATATATATATATATACATATATATATATATATATATATATATATATATATATATATATATATATATATATATATATATATATATATATATATATATAAAGGTCAGGGGTCAGATTTCTCCATTTTCCAGGTTAAAGTCAGCCCCCGAATCTCGCACTCAGAAGGCACGCTGATTTTTTCCAGTGGCCAGCCGCGGTACTGCAACAAAAAATCCCATGGGGCCCAGAAAGCTGGGACCGCAAAGACCGCAATAGTAAAAGAGAAGCCTCTAAAACTGTTCACAGGAACCTCCAGCTGTAATCACCGGCAATTACTAATCTTTGTACTCTATATTTTTAAGTCATGGACTTTATATCCGTCAAAAATGTTTTATAACGGCCAGAAAAGTCAAAGAAAAGTCTCTTTCTGGGCGTGACGTCACAGCCGTGTCGGTGCCATTGATGTTGCCCCGGGGCATGATGGGAGGCCCCAGAGCATCATGGGAGGTGACTCAACTGCACATGCTCTATGGGCCCCTTAACGCGGAAGTAAACCCGGAAGTCAGGAACTCATTTCGGCGTATGCGCTGAGTGAGCAAATTGCATTGAAATGAATGGGCGGCCATTTTCGATGTACCATCCAGTTAATATTATAGATCCATGGTTAAAGTATATGAAGTCTGTACTGACTCAGTCATGTGACCAGTTCTGGCTCAGGCAATGACTCAGCAGCTGAGCTCTGGTTGCTAGGGGCAACAAGAACCTCGACATGAGGAAGGTTCCGGGTTGGCTGTGAGAAAACCCCAGATTTTGCCTTGTGACAAGTTCTGAAATAACTCTGATTTGTGAGAAAACCGTAGCTCCTAGCAGAAAAACAAAGACATCGTGAGAGACACAGAACCCGGCAGATTCTGACAATCTTAATTTTATTCAGATATTAAATTTGTATAGCTATTATATATTGTATATTGATATTATAAAATGTGTTAGTAACGGCAGTGCGAAAACAAAGTGAGATTTCTTTTGAAGAAAACTTTTGATTACATTACAGTGAATGGAGACCGAGTCAGGAATTGGCGCCGCTTTAGCCTCCCCCGTTTAAATTTTGTGCATACCCCGCCTGTCAAAGTCACATTTTATGAATCCCAACATCTATGTCTACATTCTGACCTAAAATTATCTTTCTAGCTTTCACGGTTCGGCCGTGAGCTCGAGTTACAAATAAAAATGAAGGTCATTTTTTTACTGTCCCTCCCACTCTATAAAATGAGAGCTCCACTCTAAATTTGACAAAAAAGTGATTTCCAGTCCTCGCTTGAGTGCTCATATCTTGAAAAGTGTACATTTTAGGAAAAAAACTGGTTGGTGTTTTGGAGAGAAGAGAAGTTTTCCTCCGTTTTGAAGTTTGAATGACATTTCTACATGCAGGTATGGGAAAGTTAGATGACTCAGAAAAAAGGTGATTTTTTTTTTACGTTT
>NC_084590.1:50737048-50752048 GCF_033807715.1 Cololabis saira
CGGGACGGTCTCTTACGATCTCCTTGCTGTGCTTGTCGAACGTGGCCTTGACGAAGAGCGACCCCAGAGCGAAGCCCAGGGTGTCGTCGGTGTTGCCGATGCACGTCTGCCAGCGCGGAGTGCAGGACTGCAACGACAGACGGTTACAGCTAACGGTTACAACAAACGGTTACAACAAACGGTTACAACTAACTGTTACAACTAACGGTTACAACTAACTGTTACGACTAACGGTTACAACTAACTGTTACAACTAACGGTTACAACTAACTGTTACGACTAACGGTTACAACTAACTGTTACGACTAACGGTTACAACTAACTGTTACGACTAACGGTTACAACTAACGGTTACGACTAACGGTTACAACTAACGGTTACAACTAACGGTTACAACTAACTGTTACGACTAACGGTTACAACTAACGGTTACGACTAACGGTTACAACTAACGGTTACAACTAACGGTTACAACTAACGGTTACAACAAACGGTTACAACTAACGGTTACAACTAACGGTTACAACTAACGGTTACAACTAACAGTTACAACTAACGGTTACAACTAACGGTTACAACTAACGGTTACGACAAACGGTTACGACTAACGGTTACAACTAACGGTTACGACTAACGGTTACAACTAACGGTTACAACTAACGGTTACAACTAACGGTTACAACTAACGGTTACAACTAACGGTTACGACTAACGGTTACAACTAACGGTTACGACTAACGGTTACAACTAACGGTTACAACTAACGGTTACAACTAACGGTTACAACTAACGGTTACAACTAACGGTGCCGGTGGTGACATCACCAGTGCCGGTGGTGACATCACGGGGGATTTACGGGTCAGTACCTTCTTGGTCCCGTAGAGACTCTCCAGAAGTTTGTCCTGGGCGTTCTCGAAGCGCTGGTCCAGCGTGGCCACGCCCTTCTGGACCAGCGTCCACATCATGTAGTTGTTCAGCAGGCTGGGGGGGGGGGGGGGGGGAACAGGGGACAGGGAACAGGGGGGACACAGGGGACAGGGGACAGGGGGGACACAGGGGACAGGGGGGACACAGGGGACGGGGGGGACACAGGGGACGGGGGGGGGACATCAGCTGGAGTTACCGACCAGAACCACAACGTTTGATCAAAAAGTCTGACTAAAGACAATAATCAAGGTTTCTCATTGGTCCATCCCCCCCCATCTACATCCTAGCAAGATCCCTGTCATAATGTGGTGTCTTACGGTCTCATAATGAATTAAAGCTGCAAGCAGCGATGAACGGATGAACGGGCCCTCGCGCATGCAATTTTCACCAATAAAGGTCAAGGACTCAAAACCGAGTCCGATGACTCCACCATGACTCTTTATATCAAACCATTCAAAAGTTATGGCAGAAAGTAGGAACTATCAAAAATGGAGCAATCAGATGAAGGAGGGGTGCGCTTTTTGCCATTTAGTGTCGCCACGGTAACGCTTTTGACTGAGAAAAGTCGCAGCATCTAGACGCACATTTTGATGTATAACACACCTGGGTTCACGTTACGGTTCGCATTAACGGCCGAAGGAATGGCATAAATCGCGCCAAAATTACATGATTAATTCAAAATGCCCGACTTCCTGTTTGGTTTCGGCCATGTCGCCAAGAGACTTTTCTTTAAGTTGTGTACTGATACAGGTGTGTACCGATTTTCGTGCATGTACGTCAAACCGTATTGTGGGGCTTGAGGCACAAAGTTTTCTAGGGGGCGCTGTTGAGCCATTAGGCCACGCCCATTAATGCAAACCATTAAATATCACATTTTTTTTATCATCATTTGCTTATGAGACGTTGTCCTGCACCGTTTCCCAGAAATAGTCAGGAAGCTGTTGGTACCTGTACAAGTCCTGCTTATCCCACCCATATGTCTGATTCTCAAAGCTATTAAAGGGAAAGTTCGTTTTTTTACAACCTGGACCTTATTTCTGGCATTTTTTATGGTCGTATACTCACCCAGAGGTGTTTGGTGTCATTTGGAGTCCTTCGGAAGATATTAGGAGTTTTGTGTGAGCCGCTTCTCCTTATAACGGTAGTGAACGGGGCACAGCGGGACACAGACGATGCAGCGTCTAAATAACACATGATTGCCACGAAACTCTTCATTTCTTTTATGAATCACTAGATCTGCTTCCAGGAACTGTTGTAACATTGTGGCGCTGTCTGTGTAATAAATATAATAAATAAATCCGTTTGTAAACAAGACCTCTGAACTCATGACGTCATCTCTGTGCAGCACTCTGTCCTCCGTTCAGTGAGCTCTTCAGCCGTAACTCTGGCTCAAAACGGTAAGGACGTCCATCATATTCAAAGTCGTCGTCCACAACCTCAGAATTTGACAAATATTCAGACATGTTTCAAATAACTAACAGTAAACTAACAGTAGCAACTCCAGCTGTACACAGAGCTGTGTCTGGGACGCGCGCACAGAGATGACGTCATGAGGTCAGAGGTCTTGTTTACAAACTGATTTATTTGTTACACACACAGCCCCGGATGTAGAAACAGGTCCTGGAAGCAGATCTAGTGATTCATAAAAGAAATGAAGAGTTTCGTGGCAATCATGTGTTATTCAGACGCTGCATCGTCTGTGTCCCGCTGTGCCCCGTTCACTACCGTTATATGGAGAAGCGGCTCGCACAAAACTCCTAATATCTTCCGAAGGACTCCACATGACACCAAACACCTCTGGGTGAGTATACGACCATAAAAAATGCCAGAAATAAGGTCCAGGTTGTAAAAAAACGAACTTTCCCTTTAAGCTCCCACTTTTCAACAATAAAGCATAAAGAAGTGATACCGAAATGGATCCATCATCTGTATCTGCGATATTGCAGTGCCGGGAGAAAATCAGGGTCATATACCGGCCAATCGGAGAAGTTGGACCTCGTTTTGGAGTTTTTAAATCACTTCTACCCAAACTTTCAGCAAAGGATTCCCCCATCGACTCTCTGTCTTTAAAGGGGACCTACCGTATTGGCCCGAATATGAGACGACCCTGATTATAAGACAACCCTCTTTTTCAAGACTCAAGTTTGAAAAAAGTCTTTTTGAACACCAAATTCAATTTTTATACAGAAAATAATGACAGTACATCTGAAACAAATGATTATAACAATATATTCTAGAAAAAAAGCATGTTATTTTGCCTCATTCAAATCATTATCTTGAAGTTTGCATCATAACTGGCCGATCTTCAACCAGCTTTTCTCCAGATTGTCGCTACGTTTCTCCATTTTCTGCTATGTCTTCTATTATTTCCTTCTCTTTTCTTTTTTATCGCTGTTTTTATTTTTCTTCTTGGTGCCAGGGGTTCCTTTGTCCTGGGAAGTTAAGTTCAGCATTGGCTTTAAAGATATCTGGCTCCATCTAGCGGTGTAAATGGGTATGATGTCTAGACCCCGAATGGAAGACGACCCCCACCTTTTCAGTCTTTTTTCAATGCAAAAAACACCGTCTTATATTCGGGCCAATACGGTATTATGGCATCTTCCCAGTCTCTGACCTCATTATCTATGCAGGATTCTGAGTGGGCGGGGCTATGATAATGAGGCTCTGTGCTGATTGGCTGCCTGAATGACGCGATACACCGCTGCGGAAAAATAGCGGAAGCTCCGGCCGGCGGAGTTAAGCCTGAAATATGGTTCTGCGTTAAATCGTTGGTGTAACGCGGAACCATAAATCAGCCTTTACACCGAGTCCTAACTGCATGCAATGCGAGCGTCAGCGACAAAATCAATTCCATCCATTAATTTGCTTTATTTTCTATTGGACTGTCCTAACTGGACGCAGCGACACAGAGAAAAAAGTCAAAATTTTGTGAAAAAAATTTGAAAGGTTGATATTAACGTTGAAGTACAATCTCGAGAAAAAAGTCGAGAAAAAAGTCAAAATGTCGAGAAAAAAGTCGTAGTATCGAGAAAAAAGTCAAAATTTCGAGAAAGAAGTTGAAATGTCGAGATTAAAAAGGAAAGGAAAAAGGAAGAAAAAAAGAGAAAAAAAGGAAAAAAAGAAAAAAAAAAAGGAAAAAAAAAAAGGTTAAACATTGTTGAAAAAGCTCCAGGAGCCACTAGGGTGGCGCTAAAGAGGTGCCGACCCCTGGTGTAGAAAGTGGCGTACGCACGTTTTTTGTGCGCCGCCCGTTTCGTACACGAGGCCTCTGGAGCCGGTTGCTGTTTGTGTCTCTAGTTGTTCCTGTTTCTGTTTGTTTGTTTTCTCTCTGGAACCTCGGAGTATTAAAACCCAAACAACTGATCAGTTCATTGATGATGGTGTTGGGGGGGGCTGGTGTTGGGGGGGGGGGGGGGGGGAGGGGGGGCTGGTGTTGGGGGGGCTGGTGTTGGGGGCCTCACCTGTGGTCCGTCCGGTTGATGAGCTCCGACACCTGCTGCAGGTACTCCCGGGCGTACAGAACCACCGGCTCCGTGTCGTTCAGGTCCAGAGGAGACAGAGAGGACGACAGGAAGTCCAGCCAGTCCACGGACGGAGCCAGCAGCTGCAACGGAACCGGGACAACAACAACGTCAGTGCAGAACCGGGACAACAACAACAACAACAACGTCAGTGCAGAACCGGGACAACAACAACAACGTCAGTGCAGAACCGGGACAACAACAACAACGTCAGTGCAGAACCGGTACCAACAACAACAACAACGCCAGCAGCTGCAACGGAACCGGGACAAGAACTTCAGTCCAGAACCGGGACAACAACAACAACGTCAGTGCAGAACCGGGACAACAACAACAACGCCAGTGCAGAACCGGGACAACAACAACAACGTCAGTGCAGAACCGGTACCAACAACAACAACAACGTCAGTCCAGAACCGGTACCAACAACAACAACAACGTCAGTGCAGAACCGGTACCAACAACAACAACAACGCCAGCAGCTGCAACGGAACCGGGACAACAACAACTTCAGTCCAGAACCGGCACCAATACCAGTGGCTCCTGGAGCTTTTTCAAAAATGTTTGACCTTCTTTTTCCTTTTTTTTCTTTTTCATCTTTTTTTCTCTTTTTTTCTTTTTTCCTTTTTTTCTCTTTTTTCTTCCTTTTTCCTTTCCTTTTTAATCTCGACATTTCGACTTTTTTCTCAAAATTTCAACTTTTTTTAAAAAATTGACTTTTTCCTCAACATTTCAACTTTTTTCTCGAAATTTTGACTTTTTTCTCGAAATTTTAACTTTTTTCTCAAAATTTTGACTTTTTTTTATATTTAAACTTTTTTCTCGAAATTTTGACTTTTTTCTCGAAATTTAAACTTTTTTCTCGAAATTTTGACTTTTTTCTCAAAATTTTAACTTTTTTCTCAAAATGTTTGAATTTTTTCTCGAAATTTTAACTCGAAATTTTAACTTTTTTCGCAACATTTTGACTTTTTTCTCCACATTTCCACTTTTTTCTCAAAGTGCATCATGAAAACATTAATCTTCCCCCAGTTCTAACTAATATAGATACATGCAGCATGTGTTTCTTCATTCTAATTCTGATACAAAACTTTTCATTTTTTGCGGCTCCAGACATATTAGTTTTTTGTGTTTGTGGTCCAATATGGCTCTAAAACATTTTGGGTTGCCGACCGCTGAGCTACACCAACCACCTACACCGGTACCGACGCGTCAGTCGCTCGTCCTGCATCTCCTCTTTCATCCCATCAGCCTCCAGGTTTATGTAATAACCTGTTATCTAACCCCCCCATCATCCCCCATCCCCCCATCCCCCCCCGTCCTCCCAGGGACGCAGCACCTAGCAACGGCCCATAGCAACCGTTGCCATGGTGACCCCTGCAGCAGCAGCAGCCCTGAAGGACGCAGGGCCGCAGCACTTGGCATTATCATGATATACTGTTTTATAGTGCATTATTATATTATGTTACGAGATCTCATGGGATGTTAAACTATGGTATTATTATATTGTTATATTTTATACTATGGTGATATCATTTTGTTATATGTTATAATATTATAAAAATTATTATGTTATATTAGGATATTATTACATTATTATATGCTATTATAGTATTACATACATTACTTTATATTACATCGTGCTATATTATATCACTCTATATGATAATTATCTATTTATTTTTAGAATTAATACTCTTAATTTATTTATTACTTTAATTATATTATTTACACACGCACACACACACACACACACACACACACACACACACACACACACACACACACACACACACACACACACACACACGTGATGTTTGTAAATTTGTTGTACAAAAAGCTGTAAAAGAGACTAAAAGGAGACGTTTATTTATCTGTTGTGGGAGTTAAACTATGGAATGACTAACCTAGATTTACCAATGTGCAGCTCATCTTCAGTTTACAAAAAAAAGATTTGTAGAGCAATCATGCTAATGTTTATTTGTTTTTGTTTGTTGCTGTTCTCTGATATTTATAAAAAAAAATGTCTTTACTACTATAAATGTAAACCTTATTGGTCCTTTTCTGGTTTAGTTTTGCTATTGTTTGTTTGCTTTTTTTTCCCAATTTTTTATAATACATTTTTTACACTTTTCTTCTGTTTCTTTTTCTGGTTTGGTTTGGCTTAATTTAGTTTTGTTTGTTTGTTTGTTTGTTTGTCAGTGGTTGTTGATTTGTTGTTGTTGTTTCTTCTTTTAGTGTATATATATTTTTTTTTTATATTGAAATAATTCTGGATAGTTTATTTTGGCATGTAGGACAGGCGCTAATATAAACACTCTGGGCCTGATTTACTAAAGGTTTGCGTGTGTAAAAACGTGTGCAAACTTGACATCACCCGCAAACTAAAGTGCCAGCTGATCTACTAACAGCTGATCTACTAACAGCGTGCAAAGAGGACTGCGTCTCTGAAATGAGCAAAATAGCACACGCTGTTCATTTAGTACTTTTGCCCTGATGAATAATCAATATGGGGCGTACCCGCCAGAAATCCTAAATACTGGGAGGGGAAAACGCAAATATGTCCATTTACCACGCGCAATGAGATTTACCAAGCCTGAAAGTAGTTGCGCGTATTGTGATTGCGTCTGTATTTAATACGTTGGAAAGGAAGGTGCTAATCTGCTGCTGCTGTTATTGTGGCAAGGAGGCGACATCCAAAATCAAAGAATACGCAGAGAGAGAGTCTTTATTCTGCTGCATGCTATTTTAAAAATGGTTGCACAAGTTTTATTAAAGGCCACTTTTTCTTTAGTTCTTCGCCTTATATCTTGCCACCTTCTTTTAACCTCATCTGCCGTTCTTTTTGTCTTACCAACTGCATTTATTCTATCGCAGATTTTCTCCCATATTGCGTTTCTTTTGGTAATGTTTAAATTTCTTTGCTGTAGTTCATGAATGTTTATTTGCCTCTTCCACTAATATCTCTAACTCCAACTCGTCAAATTTCATTTTGCGCTTGCGACTATCCTGCTTTCCATCCAGACTCTCCATGGTGCAAACAGACACGCAACACCTCATTTAAATACTGCTGTTTACACCTGTTATCAATTGCGCACGCAATCTTAGTTGATCACCCGCAAAACACACAACAACAGCACGTGCAAACTTTTTCAGTGCACACGCAATTTAGTACTCTTTATTTAGGATCTTAGTAAATCAGGCCCTAAGATTCTGCCTGTTGCCTTTTCACTCACTATTTTGTCTATAATGTTTGTGTTGATAAAGCCTGTAGTGTGATGTACGGAGACCCGCCATTGCGGAAAATAAAATAAACGCTGCAAACAGAAACAAACGCCGCTGCAAATAAAAGAAACACTGCAAATATAAAGAAACGCCGCTGCAAATAAAAAAGCCAAAACGGAAGTGAATTACCGGGGACTATTTTTGCTGATGCACCGGTGTTTTTTACGTGAGAGGAGAAGAAGAAGACGAAGAGGACGTAAGTGAAAGGGAAGAAATAAGAAGAGCGAGGAATAAGAAGAACAACGAACAAGAAAATAAGTGAAAAGGTTAGTGTTCAACGTCGCTACGTGTCATTTTTAACGTAAAAAACACCGGTGCATCGGCAAAAATAGTCCCAGGTAATTCACTTCCGTTGTGGCTTTTTTATTTGCGTCGTTTTTTTATTTTATTTGCAGCAGGGTTTATTTTATTTGCAGCAGGGTTTCTTTTATTTGCAGCAGGGTTTCTTTTATTTGCAGCGGGGTTTCTTTTATTTGCAGCAGGGTTTCTTTTGTTTGCAGCAGGGTTTCTTTTATTTGCAGCGGGGTTTCTTTATATTTGCAGCGTTTATTTTATTTGCAGCGTTTATTTTATTTGCAGCGGCGTTTGTTTTTGTTTGCAGCGTTACTTTTATTTTCAGTAATGGCGGGTCTCGGCCACCGTACTGATGTGACTGAATAAAGAATTTCAAACATAAAAACAAAACAAGCTTTGACACATTTCTGACTCGTGGAAGGTTCCAGGTCTGGTTCCAGTTCCGGCCCGGGTCCGGCCTCACCTGCAGCTCGGCGATGGTGACCTTGTGGTAGATCTTCTCCTCGTCGCGGCGCTGGTCCTGCGGGACGGTGATGTTGGCCAGGGCCGTCTCCAGGTCCAGGATCTGCTGCATCAGCAGCTGCGTGTGGCTGCGCTCGCCGCCCAGCAGCATCCCCAGCTCCACCATGTAGTCCAGGTAGGCTAGCAGCACCTGGGGGGGTTAGCATCAACAGTTAGCATCCCCAGCTCCACCATGTAGTCCAGGTAGGCTAAAAGCACCTGGGGGACCAGACCGGACCAACACCGTTACCCCGCAGCCTGGACCGCCCCCCCCATCCAGGACCAGACCAATCACAGCGGGGCAGGGGCGGGGCTTATGTAACAGCTCATGCGACATCCTGGTCTGGTTGTAGCTCCGCCCACGTCACCGTCTCCACCCGAGGGTTCACTTATTTATGCCCGTAGCCACAAGCCCCGTAGCCACAAACCCCGTAGAGCTAGCCCCGTAGCCGCTAGTCCCGTAGCCGTTATCCCCGTAGCCACAAACCCCGTAGCCACTAGCCCCGTAGAGCTAGCCCCGTAGAGCCCCCCCCCCGCTCACCTTGTCGTTGGCCGTCTTGTTCAGGTAGTAGTCCCTGGACGGCAGGAACAGCCCGGACTGGTCCACCTGCAGGGGGGAGAAGGGGGTCAGACCTGAGACCTGCAGGTCCCTGAAGCTCCTCCAGGACCGGGACCGGGACCCGGTTCAGGGTCCGAGACCGGGACCCGGGACCCGGGACCCGGGACCCGGGACCCGGTCCAGGGTTGGGGCGGGTTCTGGTTTTTACCTGGATGACGTTGCTGTTGGAGTTCTTGGGGTCGGCGCTGACTCCCACGCTGAAGAAGGGCTGGGCCCGGTACGGGCCCGACACCACCTTCAGAACCTCCATGAAGTTGTCCTTGTCCCAGGGACCCGTCATGTTCCAGCCGCCGATCTGGGGACGTGGACCAGAACCAGCGGTCACAACCAGAACCAACAACCTGCAGCCTCGATAGGGCTGCAACGATTCGGAGACGTTGTCGACAAAAATCCATAACCAAAACTGACTACCGTATTGGCCCGAATATAAGACGGTGTTTTCTGCATTGAAATAAGACTGAAAAAGTGGGGGTCGTCTTACATTCGGGGTCTAGACGTTATACCCATTTACACCGCTAGATGGAGCCAGATATCTTTAAAGTGAATGCTGAACTTAACTCCCCAGGACAAAGGAACCCCTGTCACGAAGAAGAAAAATAAAAAAATAGTATAAGAAAGAAAAGAGAAGAAAATAAGAGAAGAGATAACAGAAAGTGGAGAAACGTAGCGACAATCTGGAGAAAAGTGGGTGGAAGTTCGGCAGGTGAACCGGCAGCTGAGGAGAAGTTAGGATGCAAACTTCAACATGATGATTGATTTGAATGAGGCAAAATAACAGGCTTTTTCTCGAATATATTGTTATAATCATTTGTTTCAGATGTACTGTAATTATTTTCTGTATAAAAATTAAATTTGGTGTTCAAAAAGTCTTTCTTCAAACTTGAGTCTTTATAAAGAGGGTCGTCTTATAATCGGGGTCGTCTTATATTCGGGACAATACGGTACGTTTCCATGCAGTTACTGAAAAATTGGGAATATTCTGTTTCCATGGTGATTAATCATTCAGGATATCTGGATCAAACCAGCGACGCACGGAGAACATGATGACGCAATTCCCGTCATTTCCTCTTCTTCTTCCTGTATCCAAATTCAAAACAAATGCTGCTTCAACCAACTTTTCTCTCTCCTTCTTGTAAATCTTCTATCCCGGTACTTTCTACCGTCTACAAATGCAGAAATGTTCATATCCTTCATTACATTTATGAAGTGATTAGTCTCCTCCTGGTCTTGGTTTCTCCGTGTTTAGAAGAACTTCCTGGACTCAAAAGACCTGGGCCCTCATTTATCAACCATTCGTAGAAAAAGTTCTAAATTCTATCGTAGGAATGAAATTTAGAATGCGTGTAAGTACAAAAAAATCTGAATTTATCAAACGTGCGGACGCTGGTCATACGCACATCAGTGATGATAAATCCCACCTGTTCTTAACTGCCGTGCTCGTGCATGGTTAGCGTCATTTACATACAGAAACTCCTCCAATTGACCATATATAGAGCAACAATGGGAGTTTTTTTTTCTTTTCAAACTTTCGAACATGTAACTCGAAATATGTTTTGATGTCATTTTTTTTTTCTTTATGTGGTGGAATGCCCACCTGGATTTGTTTCATTTCCTTTTTCTTGTGTTCTATACATGTTCGAAATAAACAAAAACAGAAAAGAAAACGAGGTTGCCGCGGCAACGAGCCGTGAGGTTTACGGCGGCGGGGGGTTGTGAGGTCGCCGCCGCGGCGACGGGCCGCGAGGTTGCCGCCGCGGCAACGGGCCGCGAGGTTGCCGCCGCGGCAACGGGCCGCGAGGTTGCCGCCACGGCGACGGGCCCTGCCCTCGGTTACCTTGGCGATGAGGTCGACGAGCGGCTGCGCCCCCAGCTCCTCGATCCGCTGCGTGTTCAGGCAGGACAGGTAGTACGACTGCGTCTTCCTCTCGGCGTCGCTGCTGCTGTTGAACGTCCCGTTCTCTGAGGAAAAACGACGAGGAAAAAACACGGCGGTGAGAGTCAGCCGGAGGGGGCGGGGCTTGTTTCCCAGCATGCCCCTGGGCATCACGTTCACAACACCAATCAGCCTCCGTGTTGCCCCGCCCGTCTCCACCCGGGGGTTCACTTATCTGTCCCTTTTTACCGTCTCTGAGCCCCGACGGTTCACAGCTGCTCCGGCTGAGCCGCTAGCCCCGTAGCCTTAGCCCCATGGCCGCTATCCATGTAGCCCTAGCCCAGTAGCCACTAGGCCTGTAGGCTCTAGCCCCGTAGCCTTAGCCCCGTAGCTGCTGCCATCTAGCTGCTAGCTCTGTAGCCACAAGCCCTATAGACCTAGCCCCGTAGCCGCTAGCCCGATAGATCCTAGCCCAGTAGCCACTAGCCCTGAAGCCGTTAGCCCCATAGCCGCTAGCAGAACAGCTGCTGTAGCTACGGCAGAGTTTGTCTGGAGCCCCAGCTGCTGTTTTTCAGATGTTGCTATGGAAACAACAAATACGGACAATACCCAAACCGCACAAAGGGAAAGTGGCATTAGCACTACTTAGCATGAGCTAAGCTAAAACAACAAGATTGTGCTAACTGCAGGGTCCTACACATTTTTCAAGGTCCAATTCAAGCACTTTTCAAGCACTTTCAAGGGTCAAACACCTTAATCGCTGGGGTAAAATATCTACAGGAATAAATATACTCATAATTTTTTTTTTCCGCTTTTTATCACAATTATGTACATTGTATCGTGCTGTAAACATCTAGTTATGTTTCATCTTACTGATTTCTCCTTGTAATCACTAAACTATACTATACTCTTCCTGGAAAGACAGAGTTATAATTTCAAGCAGTTAAACTAATTCAAGTACTTTTCAGGCCTTGAAATTGAACACGACATTGAAATTCAAGCACTTTCAAGGATTTCAAGCACCGTAGGAACCCTGTAACTGCGTAAAGGTGGGCGGAGCCAGCAGCGGTGGGCGGAGCCTCGTACCCAGCAGGTGCTTGAGCAGCGCCTGGTTCTGCTCCCAGATGCTGTTGAACGTGGACCAGCGCGAGCGTCCGTCCGGCAGCGGGTTCTTCCTCATCCAGCCGCCGCAGGCGAACTGGTAGAAGTCGTGGCAGGGGTCGGCGGCGCGGTCCATGGCCTCCACGATCTGGCTGGCCACGGTGACGCAGGCCTGCGACAGGCACAGGCCGCGGCCGGCATCCGAGCCGAAGCCCAGGCCCAGCAGCAGCAGGCAGACGAGCAGCGCCAGCAGGGCGGCCATTAGCAGCACCGACAGCAGAACCTCCAGCTGTGTCCGCCGGCCCAGGATGTCCACGCCCCCCTTCCGGAAGCCCACCTGGGGGGAGCAGGGGGCAGAGGTCAGGGGTCAGGGGTCAGAGGTCAGGGGTCAGGGGTAACAGACCACCTAAGTACTCGTCTGCTTCAAGGACTGAACGTGAGCCCGTGCAGCTGGAGAGGAGCAGGGTCTGGATCCAGCGCCTGATGCTAACGATTTATGCTAACACTGCATGCTAAAACTTAATGCCAAAACTTGATGCTAATACTTGATGCTAACACGTCATGCTATAGTGCTTGATGCTAATTCTTGATGCTAACTTTTGATGCTAATGATTGATGCTAGTTCTTGATGCTAATGCTTGATGCCAATGCTTGATGCTAATGCTTTATGCTAACTTTTTATTCTAATGCTTGATGCTAATGCTTGATGCTAATGCTTGATGCTAATTATTGATGCTAATGTTTGATGCTAATTCTTGATGCTAATGCTTGATGCTAATTATTGATGCTAATGCTTGATGCTAATTATTGATGCTAATGCTTGATGCTAATGCTTGATGCTAATTCTTGATGCTAATGCTTGATGCTAATGCTTGATGCTAATTCTTGATGCTAATGCTTTATGCTAACTTTTGATTCTAATGCTTGATGCTAATTCTTGATGCTAATTATTGATGCTAATGATTTATGCTAACTTTTGATTCTAATGCTTGATGCTAATGCTTGATGCTAATTCTTGATGCTAATGCTTGATGCTAATGCTTGATGCGAATGCTTGATGCTAATGCTTGATGCTAATGCTTGATTCTAATGCTTGATGCTAATGTTTGATGCTAATGCTTGATGCTAACTGGATCCAGAACTGCAGGTCCTCTACAGACCACTAGGGATCTGGATCAGGACCACTCACGACCGTCCGTGCTGCGTTCACTGACCTCCAGCCTGTCGGGAGAAGCAGCCGCCTCGGCAGGAGTGTCGGACGCCTCGTCCTCGTCCAGCGTAGCTCGCTTGTAGGTCGACATCTGGAGGAGTAGAGGAGAAGGTTTAACTCTGGTAAAAACATCTTCACAATATTTCCTGAGGAGGATCAGAATTCTGGCAGAGGGGTTCTGGATCGATGGGTCCCGGGGGCCCCGCCTCCATCCAGGACCCCTCTGTCGCCCAGGAACCTTCAGGAACCTTCAGGAACCTCCAGGAACTTTGCACAATAGTTGTCCTTATCTCTTTGATACACTGTGACCGGAAAAGTCGGATAAACCGTTCAGGAAAAGATCGCACCCCCCCTAGTAGTCTGGGGGGTTTTGCACCACGGAGAAATGGAGTGACAGAGAAGTCTGAAGGTTCAGGACGGCGTCACGGTGACGGCGTCACGGTGACGGCGTCACGGTGACGGCGTCACGGTGACGGCGTCACGGTGACGGTGTCACGGTGACGGCGTGTGCTCTGCGTTGGTGGAACACAGAACCATAATCCAGCCTTAAACCTGCAGAAGGTTATTCCCTCTTTGATGCAGAGGATTAGTCTGGTTTTTCTGGATTGGACTTTGACTGGACTTGTGATTGACAGGCAGCTCCACCAATAGGAAGCCACCGTCCCACCAGGGTTATGAAGCAAACGTAAACATGTGTTTATGACCCGCTGGAGGAGCCGATGATCACCACTAACTGAAACACATGCGGGTCCCGGGTCCCCCATCTCGTTCCCGAGGCCACCAGAGGGCGCTATACAGTTCCTAAAGCTAGAACTCAATCAATGCAGAGAACAGTATACGGAGCCGTGAGAGAATGGAACTCTCTACCAGGACAGATCACTAAAGAACAAACAGAAGCTTTAAAAGACACTGAAACGACGTTAAATAGCCCTACGCCTGTAAACTACTCTCCACATGTACACATACACATAGGATACTATCACACACACACACACACACACACACACACACATAGGATACTATCACACACACACACACACACACATAGGATACTATCACACACACACACACACACACACACACATAGGATACTATCACACACACACACACACACACATAGGATACTATCACACACACACATAGGATACTATCACACGCACACACACACACACACACACACACACACACACACACATAGGATACTATCACACACACACACACACACACACACACACACATAGGATACTATCACACACACGCACACACACATAGGATACTATCACACACACACACACACACACACACATAGGATACTATCACACACACACACGCACACACACATAGGATACTATCACACACACACACACACACACACACACACACATAGGATACTATCACACACACACACACGCACACACACACACACACACACACATAGGATACTATCACACACACACACACACACACACACATAGGATACTATCACACACACACACACACACACACACACACATAGGATACTATCACACACACACACACGCACACACACACACACACACACACATAGGATACTATCACACGCACACACACACACACACACACACACATAGGATACTATCACACACACACACACACACACACACACATAGGATACTATCACACACACACA
>NC_084590.1:50754548-50764548 GCF_033807715.1 Cololabis saira
AGAGGGAGGGGAGCGGGGGGGGGGGGGGTGTGGTTGCTAGGAGACGGGAGAGTCTCTCCAGGATGATGTCATCGCCAGCAGGAATTACATGATGAGAATCATTCAGTTACAACAGACAAGTACACAAATACTGGACCTGGACCTGGACCCTAGACCTGGACCTTGAACCTGGACCAGGACCTGGACCTTGAACCTGGACCAGGACCTGGACCTGGACCAGGACCTGGACCTTGAACCTGGACCAGGACCTGGACCTGGACCCTAGACCTGGACCTGTTTCCACGGCAACATCCTCATTTACACGGAATGAGGACGAAAAGAAAACAACAACCATGTCGGAGGTCATGAGAAAACTCCCATGATGCAACTTGAGGTCCTAGTTGAGGTCCTAGCTGAGGTCCTAGTTGAGGCTTCTGGAACCTCTTTTCTTCGTTCGGCGCATCGTACATTACGCAGAAGGAAGTGGACGGGGCCAACGGGCGTGGTTGATGTAGCTCATGCTAACTTCATGCTAACCTCATGCTAACCTCATGCTAACCTTGGATAACATTCACTCCCATCCTTATTTTGAGTGTTGCTACGGAAACCACGTCCAAAACAAGGGCTGCCAGAAGTGACCCGGGTCCGGGACCTCAGAACCCGGACTCACCATTCAGCTAGGCTAGCCGTGGCTACGCTAGCCTTAGCCTACGTGTGATGGCGGTTCCGCACCATCATGCACCAGGTCTCGGTTGTTGTCATTTGAGTGTTTTAAGTGTTTTAAAACACTGGAATATTAGTGACTGCGTTTCCATGCATCAATAACCCTTTTAAAACCCGAATATTGGGAATAACCCGGTTACACGGCCATGTAAACACCAATAACCCCTTTGAATAACCAGAATTTGCTCATATTCGGGTTTTTAAAAACCCCAATATGAGCCCTGGGTTACTCCTTTTAAAACCTGAATATTGGGTCATGTAAACACCAAACGGAATATCACCATCAAACGGAACAGGAATTTGTTTTCTGCACATGCTCTGTTCACAAGGAATCCTGGTCTTTTGAGTCCAGGAAGTTCTTATAAACACGGAGAAACCAAGACCAGGAGGAGACTAATCACTTCATAAATGTAATGAAGGATATGAACATTTCTGCATTTGTAGACGGTAGAAAGTACCGGGATAGAAGATTTACAAGAAGGAGAGAGAAAAGTTGAAGCAGCATTTGTTTTGAATTTGGATCCAGGAAGAAGAAGCAGAAATGACGGTAATTGTGTCATGATGTTCTCCGTGTGTCGCTGGTTTGATCCAGATATCCTGAATGATTAATTACCATGTAAACGGAATATTCCCAATGTTTCAGTAACCGGAATATTAGCAATAACCTGAATTTTGACTGCATGTAAACGTAGTGTCTGTGTTTCTGTTGAGTAGAAGACGTGAGAGTTTGTTTTTCAGGCACAAAGACGGTCTCGGTCTCGACGCGTCCGTCTGGCTGGCGACGGGGCAGCGGCTGTGGCTAGCGTTTGTCCCGTAACCATGGAAACGGACAACAGAAGCCGCTGCTGCAGCCGAGAGACGGCGAGTGTTTTCACGACCTCTTTGAGTGGAGATGCGTTCAGGAACCCAGCAGCTCTGCGGGAGACGCCAGTTCCTCATTCAATTAATAACGGCGTGTTGAGATGACGCAGTCAAACAGCGCCCAGCGTGGAGTGAGGGGCGTAAATGCGGCGTTAAATGCAGCAAACTACCGTTCATAAAGAAAAACCTGACACTTTTCCTGAAGAAGAAGGATCAGCAAACTTATGCCCAGGATAACTATTCATTTGTTTTGGGTTTATCCACTTCTTTTGCACTTTTTTTACATTGCACTTTAATGCATTCAATGATTTTTTTTGTTTTAAGGCCTATGTTACAGTTTTTCAGCAGTAAATTATAGGCCTACACTGCAAAAACTGAAAATCTTACCAGGAATATTTGTCTTATTTCTAGTTAAAATCTCTCATTTTTAGTCAAAGAAAATCTCATTACACTTAAAACAAGACTCATCACTGGAAAATAGTAAATAAGGAGAAAAATCTGCCAGTGGAACAAGATTTTTTTGCATGTAATGAGAAGACAAATCTTGTTCCACTGGCAGATTTTTCTACTTATTTCAAGTGAAAATTTACTTGAAAAAGGTGAAAATTGTCAAATAACAAGTTATTTTTCTGGTAATGACTCTTGTTTTAAGTGTAATGAGATTTTTTTTGACTAAAAATGAAACATTTTAACTAGAAATAAGACAAATATTCTTGTTAAGATATTGAGTAGTGTGTACAGTGTAATGTAAGCGCAAATATGGCCAAAAAAAATATTTTTCTAATTTATGTATTTTAAGTTATTTTGCCTTGTTGGTATAGCCTAATGTTTGCTGGAATATTAAAAAAAATGCTGGGAAATGTTCAGTTGTTCCTGCAACGTTCCTGCAATGTTCCTGCAGTGTTCCTGCAGTGTTCCTTTAATGTTCCTGCAGTGTTCCTTTAATGTTCCTGCAGTGTTCCTTTAATGTTCCTGCAGTGTTCCTTTAATGTTCCTGCAACGTTCCTGCAACGTTCCTGCAACGTTCCTGCAGTGTTCCTTTAATGTTCCTGCAACGTTCCTGCAACGTTCCTGCAGTGTTCCTTTAATGTTCCTGCAGTGTTCCTTTAATGTTCCTGCAGTGTTCCTGCAACATTCCTTTAATGTTCCTGCAGTGTTCCTGCAACATTCCTTTAATGTTCCTGCAGTGTTCCTTTAATGTTCCTGCAATGTTCCTGCAGTGTTCCTGCAGTGTTCCTGCAACGTTCCTGCAACATTCCTTTAATGTTCCTGCAGTGTTCCTTTAATGTTCCTGCAGTGTTCCTGCAACGTTCCTGCAACATTCCTTTAATGTTCCTGCAGTGTTCCTTTAATGTTCCTGCAACGTTCCTGCAGTGTTCCTGCAGTGTTCCTTTAATGTTCTTGCAACGTTCCTGCAACGTTCCCTCACTGTTCATGCAACGTTCCCTCAAGGTTCCTGCAAGGTTCCTGCAATGTTCCTGCAACGTTCCTGCAATGTTCCTGCAACGTTCCTGCAATGTTCCTGCAGTGTTCCTTTAATGTTCTTGCAACGTTCCTGCAACGTTCCCTCACTGTTCATGCAACGTTCCCTCACTGTTCATGCAACGTTCCCTCAAGGTTCCTGCAAGGTTCCTGCAATGTTCCTGCAACGTTCCTGCAATGTTCCTGCAACGTTCCTGCAATGTTCCTGCAGTGTTCCTTTAATGTTCCTGCAATGTTTCCTCACTGTTCATGCAACGTTCCCTCAAGGTTCCTGCAACGTTCCTGCAATGTTCCAATAAAGATCCAACAATTTTCGATAGATGTTCCATCACCGTTCCAGCATGTCGCCCCCATGTTCCGTTGGTTCTCCTGAAGGGTTCCGGGAACGTTCCAGTGCCCGACAGCGGCTACGAGAGCTGAGGCCGTCGGGCTCCGAGCTGCGTCTCTTCCACCGAGGGTTTTTGTGTTTTCGTAGTTCTGCTACTCGGAAGATGTGCAAATAAACTTTCTCACGGCAGGAAGTGAATCTTCTCCAGAACCACTGCTGATGTCTTTCCCTTCCAGCAGTATGTGACCACACACCTGAATCCTAGCATGACCGTACCGGGACGTTCCCGAGGTTCTGAGACCAGAACCAGAACCAGAACCAGAACCGCGGTCCTCCAACTGGGTCAGAACTAGGATTGTGTTGAAAAAAAATCGACTTTCCGATTCTTAATCAATTCTCACATTAATTCCTAAAAATTGATTTGTATGTCTAAAGATCAATTTTTTTTCATCATTATAACTTTTGTTATTTTTTTGTTTTTGCCCAAAAAAGGAATGTTTTGTTGGACACGAGAATACCTGGTTGCCTTGTTTTTGCCTTTAAATATGTTTAAAGGTATGAAAACATTAAAGTTTTCAGTTACAATTGCATAAATTATTTCATTACTTTATATACTGTCTACGGGTTACATTTGCATAAAATGCTAAAAACCAAATTCTCAAAAATTTAAAACCGAAATATAGCAAAAATGGAAAAAATTTATACGGAATTTGTTAAAAACTAAAACCGATTTCCTGCGTCTCTGTTTCCTCCCTGGATCTGTTTGGTAATTCTGCCACACGATGTTTCTGAAAGAAGTTCTATCAGCATTCTGGGAGCTGATTGGTCCTTCCATTCTGGTAATATGTTGCATAACTACAGTGATATCATTCATGCAACAGCTGAAAAAACAGTTTTAATAACAATAACACAAATCAATATCGGAATCGAATCGGATTGAATCAAATCTTGATAATCGATTCTGAATCTTAACATCGGAATTGAATCGATTCTTGACATTTGAATGGATCCCAGTCCTGCTTCTGAACTGAGCTTCTTTCCTGATTTTGGCTCAAACCAGAGCCTCGTTTTGTATTTTCTGATTCCGAACGTTCTCGTCTGTCACTAACCGTCGTCTCAGGAAGTTTCATTTCCCGTCGGGAACAAAGAGCTTAATTAGCCGGACCCCGCGGGGCCGGCCCGGCCCCTCCCCTGCGGGGCCGGGCCGGCCTCTCCCCCGTTAGCCCGACACATTAACCCACTGACCCGGAGAGGGAGGGGGGGGCTGGAGCCGGGTCTGGAACCAGGTCTGGAACCAGGTCCTGGAGAGCCGGAATAAACCGGTCTGAGCCCCCCGTCACCGTGGTAACCACTTTCTACCTCCGCTCTGAACACGTCATCCATCACAGCAGCGCCGCAGCGCCTAAACCAAGGACACGTAGAGGTCAAGTGAGTCCACTACGAGTCGGGTTTGAGTCGGGTTTAAGTCGGGTTTGAGTCGGGTTTGAGTCCAGTAGGAGTCGGGTTTGAGTCCAGTACGAGTCGGGTTTAAGTCGGGTTTAAGTCGGGTTTGAGTCCAGTACGAGTCGGGTTTGAGTCGGGTTTAAGATGTTCACGTGGTCCATGACCTTCAGGATGAAGATGACGAAGGTGGAGACGGTGAAAAGGAAAGTTGGAGGTGATGAAGGTTGGAGAGAAACTGGAAACACTGGAGATGGATCCAGAGATGAAGAGGAGGATGAAGAGGATGAAGAGGAGGATGAAGAGGAGGATGAAGAGGAGAATGAAGAGGAGGATGAAGAGGATGAAGAGGATGAAGAGGAGGATGAGGATGAAGAGGAGGATGAAGAGGAGGATTAAGAGGAGGATGAGGATGAAGAGGAGGATGAAGAGGAGGATGAAGAGGAGGATGAAGAGGAGCAGGTCATGTGATCAGGGCAGACTCTGTTTTCTTGGTTTGTTCTGCTGCTCAGATGGAAACTGGGCGTCTTAAGACAGGAAGTAACAGCTGCAGACAGGAAACGGTCCACGCTGCCCAGCCCTCACACTTACACACACACACACACTCACACACACACACTTACACACACACACACACACACACACACACACACACACACACACACACACACACACACACACACACACACACACACACACACACACACACACACACACACACACACACACTTACACTCACACACACACACACACACACACACACACACACACTCACACTCACACACACACACTTACACACACACACACACACACACACACACACACACACACACACACACACACACTTACACACACACACACACACACACACACACACACACACACACACACACACACACACACACACACACACACACACACACACACACTTATACACACACACACACACTTATACACACACACACACACACACACACACACACACACACACTTATACACACACACACAAATACACACACACACACACACTTATACACACACAAACACACACACACTTATACACACACACACACACACACACACACACACACACACACACACACACACACACACACACACACACACACACACACGTGTTACCCACAGGATTTCATCTCTGCTTTTTGCGGATGATGTTGTCCTGTTGGACCTGAAACCTGGACCTGGACCAGGAGGAAGAGCTGGAGGAAGAGATGGAGGAAGAGATGGAGGAAGAGCTGGAGGAAGAGATGGAGGAAGAGATGGAGGAAGAGATGGAGGAAGAGATGGAGGAAGAGCCGGAGGAAGCGGTGGAAAACTCGGTTTTCTGTCCGCAGGAGACGGAGACGGTGGTTCAGATCAGGGGCGTTAATTGGTACGGCAGCCGCCACACCTCGGCCTCAGGGGAAAATGTAAATGTTTTTTTTTTAAATACATTTATGGAATTACTCTGTGTCTATTTGTATTGATTATTCTATTACTTAATACATATAAAATAACTCCAAATGCATATCAGAACAACATGATGGATTTCACTAGGTATTATCTTTCCCAACACTTGTACCCCCCTCATATCTTGAAATGTGATGTCCCAGCGTCCCTGACGACAGTGGTCGCTATCAATCTGGTTTTTAGCTCTGCAGTGTTACTAACTTACAAAAATGAAAAGGAAGCAGACAACCACGCAATTTTTGGGTCCGGGGACCGGGCCTCCCCTGGCCGGGGGGTGCACGGGCGGGCGCGGCGGCGGGGTGGCACCATTCCCAGGTGTCTATGTCTTATGTTGTCAGTATGAATGGGGGGATGTTGGACCGTTTCCCCCTCCGTCTGGGGGCCCTGGCGGCACCGGGGGCGCCGTGGAGGTACGGTGGGGCCCTGGCCCGGCTCGGAGGGCCGGCCCCCGTCTACTGGATGGCCGGTGGGGGAGCGTGGGCGTCTTTTCAGGGCCGGCACTGCTGGTCCTGCCTCCTGGCTTCCGCCTCTGCTCCCCCTCCTTCCCCCCCTACACGATTCATACGCACATAGGCGAGGGGCGGGGGGTCCGGGTCGTGGGGGGCATTGTCCCGCGTGGCCCGGCACTCCCTGCCTCACGGTTTTAACAGCAATGTAGACACTGCACATTCAACACTTAATAAATACATTTAACAAGGACACTTAGCGTTTTGGAGGGGGGGGGTCATTGTCAGCTTGATGTTTTTATGGCATTAATCACATGCACTCAACACCCCCGATCCAGACCCTAGTGGTCTGAAGGGGGACCACAGGTCCAGACCCAGACCCTAGTGGTCTGAAGGGGGACCACAGATCCAGATCCAGACCCTAGTGGTCTGAAGGGGGACCACAGGTCCAGATCCAGACCCTAGTGGTAATAAGCCCCCCCCCGCCCCCCAGAATCTCTCTGCCTGCACATGGACCAGGTCCAGGATGGAACTGGTCTGGTTTCAGACATGGACCGGGTCCAGGATGGAACTGGTCTGGTTTCAGACATGGACCGGGTCCAGGAGGGAACTGGTCTGGTTTCAGACATGGACCGGGTCCAGGAGGGAACTGGTCTGGTTTCAGACATGGACCGGGTCCAGGATGGAACTGGTCTGGTTTCAGACATGGACCGGGTCCAGGATGGAACTGGTCTGGTTTCAGACATGGACCGGGTCCAGGAGGGAACTGGTCTGGTTTCAGACATGGACCGGGTCCAGGAGGGAACTGGTCTGGTTTCAGACATGGACCGGGTCCAGGAGAGAACTGGTCTGGTTTCAGACATGGACCGGGTCCAGGAGGGAACTGGTCTGGTTTCAGACATGGACCGGGTCCAGGATGGAACTGGTCTGGTTTCAGACATGGACCGGGTCCAGGAGGGAACTGGTCTGGTTTCAGACATGGACCGGGTCCAGGATGGAACTGGTCTGGTTTCAGACATGGACCGGGTCCAGGAGGGAACTGGTCTGGTTTCAGGGCGGATGGGGTTCTGGTTTTGGTTCCGGTTTCCCTGTCAGACTGAAACCAGTCGGACCTGCTGCTGTTGCAACACCAGGTCTAACAACAACACAGTTGTGGTGACGTGTCTCTTGTTGATACAGATTTGTATATTATACACACACAGTAGGCCCGAGACTATTTATTATTATGTTTCTATTCCACATGCTGTATAATGTAGATTATCATTATTATTATTATGTATGTAGATTATCCATGCACTATGCACTTTGTTTTTTTGTCTCTCTATCTTTCTTAACTGCAATGACGAGCCTGCACAACAGACAGAGTGAAGAATCAGCTTGAAGTTTGAACATTGGCCCGACAAGGAAATTGAAGGAATTTGACGGTTATTTCATTCACTGTACCCAGATTTAAAAATAGCAAACAGTAAATAAAAAAAATGTGGCACTTATTAACATATATATAATTTAAAAAAAACTGAAAGGTACAGCAGAATGAGGTAGATATGATTATTGTTGGAAGGTTAGTAATATAAAAATAAAAACGGTCCAAATCATCCCCCTGTAAAACTGCCATCCCTCCTTTCCATCCCTTATGTCATTTCATCAATGAATGTGGTTTTACTGCTATTTCAACATTTAGAGTCATCACCAGAAAAATAACACCAGAAAAATAACTTATTTGACAATTTTCACCTGTTTCAAGTAGATTTTCACTTGAAATAAGTAGAAAAATCTGCCAGTGGAACAAGATTTATCTTCTCATTACAAGCAAAAAAATCTTGTTCCACTGGCAGATTTTTCTACTTATTTCAAGTGAAAATCTACTTGAAACAGGTGAAAATGGTTGGTTTTTCCAGTGATGAGTCTTGTTTTAAGTGTAATGAGATTTATTTACTAAAATGAGACATTTTAACTAGAAATAGGACAAATATTCTTGTTAAGATTGTGAGTTTTTGCAGTGATCCATGTTACTTATCCTGTGAAGGACAGAGTCATATTGATAAGTTCAGAAAAGTGTTTTTTATTGTTGTGTTTTGATGTATTTGATGTAAGTCCAGTGGATATTTCAAGCTTACAGAAGGCTGCATTTAACTGCTGCTATGTCATTAACTATGGAAGGGTTTACAAGTGGAGGACAAAAAAATACCCTTTGGAATTAATAATTTGATTATATTGGCTGGATTTTTTATTCATAAATGTCGTTTTTTGAAAATGAACCCAATCTTTATTGCATATTTAAACATACAACGGAGTATTAGGGCCAAACTAAGACAAAAAAATGGAAATTACGAGAATAAAGTCATAATAATATGAGAATAAAGTCGTAAAATTACGAGAATAAAGTCATAATGTTGCGAGAATAAAGTCTTAATAGAATAAAGTCATAATTTATGAGAATAAAGTCGTAAAATTACGAGAATAAAGTCATAATGTTGCGAGAATAAAGTCTTAATAGAATAAAGTCATAATTTATGAGAATAAAGTCGTAAAATTACGAGAATAAAGTCATAATGTTGCGAGAATAAAGTCTTAATAGAATAAAGTCATAATTTATGAGAATAAAGTCGTAATATTATGAGAATAAAGTGGTAATTTATGAGAACACTAACAGATTCCTGCATGTCATTCCTGCAGTATTTCTGCAGGTGTTTTGGTCACTGCTATTATTTGTAATATATTATATTATTTGTAATCAGCACAAATTATCTGTCCCCATATGATAAAATCCACCATCCCCCCTGATTTTTTTTACAACTCCAGTTCTGATATATGGCAATAAAGATCGATTCTCTCTTGATTCTTGATTCATGATGATGATGATGATGATGATGATGTAAACATCCACACAAACATCTGATCACGTGACCGCCCCCTCCTCCCCACCAATCACCCTGTTCGATCAGTGACGTCAGCAGCGGGCCCTGCAGCAGCTGCAGCAGCAGCTGATCGAACCGAGCCCGGATCGATGATCGATGCCCCCGCTGTGATTGACAGGCCGGATCAGCATCCCTGTCTGTGTGTCTGTCTGTCACGCGCCTGCTGCTCCCTGTGTGTGTGTGTGTGCGTGCGTGCGTGCACGCGTGTTTTACTCACGGTGTTGCGCAGGTCCTGCAGCGCGACGCTCATCCTCGGACCCGGGGCCGGGATCCGTGGACCTGCACCTGGACCTGGACCTGGACCTGGACCTGGACCTGGACCTGGACCGGGACCGGGCGGGGGCGCGTGTGTG